>NC_079193.1:358856244-358886244 GCF_029499605.1 Hyla sarda
TATATATATATATATATATATATATATATATATATATATATATATATATATATATATATATATATTATATATATATTATATATATATATATATATTATATATATATAATATATATATATATATTATATATATATTTATATATATATATATATATATATATATATATATATATATATATATATATATCAACTGGCTCCAGAAAGTTAAACAGATTTGTAAATTACTTCTATTAAAAAATCTTAATCCTTCCAATAATTATCAGCTGCTGAAGTTGTTCTTTTCTGTCTGGCAACAGTGCTCTCTGCTGACATCTCAGCTTGTCTCGGGAACTGCACAGAGTACAAGAGGTTTGCTATGGGGATTTGCTTCTAAACATGGGCGGTTCCCGAGACAGGTGTCATCAGAGAGCAGTTAAAAAGAAAAGAACAACTCAACTTCAGCAGCTCATAAGTACTGAAAGGATTAAGATTTTTTTAATAGAAGTAATTTACAAATCTGTTTAACTTTCTGGAGCCAGTTGATATATATAAGTTTTTTTCCTGGATAACCCCTTTAAATAATGTTTTCCAGAGGAGTACCCCTTTTAAGGGTGTAATGATGGGAGACCTCTCTCCTGCCGCCTCCCTACGTAGACAATTACAGGGCTCCCAGTAACATGGAGGACCCGGGCCACAAGAGAGCGAATCCTCTGGAATCCTTTGGTTTTGCTAAATGGCAGGTGACGAGAAGGCATCTATAAATGTTCAGGAAATGGAAGGCATCTTATAATTACAGCAGCCGCGCCGGCAAGGTAGTCATTATGGCAGAGCAGCCTGCCCGCCCTGTTGCCAAGCCGGCCCCGGGTTCAATCTGGGGCTGCGCTGCGGCCGTGACAGGAGAATGTTACAAAGATTAGGAAATTAAACTAACAAGGACGGAATGTTTTATAAACTGCGGGCGATGGAGAGGGCGATATTATGACAGGACCCGTCACACTCCAGCTGCTGCTGCCGCCGCTACCAGACACGGGGTGTTGTAATAAACCCACGGGGCCCACTCTACATCAACACTGGCACAGAGACGGGCACCGTAGGTGGTCAGATCACAGAGGGCGGCACACTATGTTCACTATGAAGGGCAAAAAGAATTACCAAAAATGGGGATCCAGATAAACCATCCCCTTTATTAAACGGCTTTTGCGTCATAGAATTGTGAGCATTGGGCTTGACGTGTTTCGGTCATTGGACCTTAATCATAAACCTTGATGACCATTCGTGCAGACACCTGCCAGAAAGAGGGTGAGAGCTGGTTTTCTATTCTATTTTTATACATAAATTCTAAGTTCCTAGAAAAGCTGGGTGACTACGTTATGGCTCCTAATGAGGTGGTCATCCAGCTTTCCCAGGAAGGGAAATCTGCCAACTGCTTGAAATCAGATGTTTTTTGTCATTTCAGCCCATATAATACTGCCATATACTTAAATCAGTGTTGCCCAATCTGTGGCTCTCTTATCTGTTGCAAAACTACAACTCTACAAAAATACTGCCAGACAGTTCCTACATAATACTGCAATACAAGGTATAGATAATAATGCTATACAGCCCACACATAATACTGCCATACAGTCCACACAATACTGCCATACCTTCCACATAATACCATACAGTCCACACATTAAACTGTCATACAATGTATAGATGATAATGCTGTACAGCCTACACATAATACTGCCATACAGTCCACACATAATGCTGCCATACAGCCCACACATAATACTGCCATACAAGGTATAGATAATAATGCTATACAGCCCACACATAATACTGCCATACAGTCCACACAATACTGGCATACAGTCCACACAATACTGCCATACAGTCCACACAATACCATACAGTCCACACATAAAACTTTCATACAACATATAGATGATAATGCTATACATCCCACACATAATACTGCCATACAGTCCACATATAACACTGCCATACAGCCCACACTTAACACTACCATACAGCCCACAGATAACACTGCCATACAGCCCACACACTACCATACAGCCCACATATAACACTGCCATACAGCCCACACATAATACTGCCATACAGCCCACACATAATACTGCCATACAGTCCACACCTAATACTGACATACAGCACACACATAATACTGCCATACAGTCTACACATATACTACCATACAGAGCCCATATAATACTGCCATACAGTCCACACCTAATACTGCCATACAGCACACAGATAATACTGCCATACAGTCTACACATAATACTACCATACAGAGCCCATATAATACTGCCATACAGTCCACACATAACCCTCTGTAAAGTGCCCTGGAATCGAGGGCTATATAAATACATACTAATAATTTAAATAGTGATACTGTCAAACAGTCCTCACATTATACTGCCATATTGTCTACACATTATACTGCCATATTGTCTACACATAATACTTCCATATAGTTCTAACTTTATTACACAATTCAATTCTTGAATAATACCACCATACACCGCTATGTAATACTGTGTGATTACACATGTTTCTGGGTTTCCTCACAGTTGGGGCCCGGTTGTCACCCCTTTATACCAGCCCGGGCAGTGACAAACATTCGGCACGTCTATCAGCACTGCAGGAAAACGTCGCCATATGGTTATCACCTGTACGTGTATCGTGTCCACATAGGATATCCCCTCCCCCACCTCCTGTGCTCTACAGCAGATCAATCCCTGCATGTAAAGTCAGCATTGAACCGTCACGTTGCCATGACTACAGGTAAATCAATGGCGGACGAGACAACCCAGAGTAGGCCATGTCATTGTCTTACATACACTATATACACCAGGGGGGAGATTTATCAAAACCTGTCCAGAGGAAAAGTTGCTGAGTTGCCCATAGCAACCAATCAGATCACTACTTTCATTTTTCAGAGGCCTTTTCAAAAATGAAAGTAGCCATCTGATTGGTTGCTATGGGCAACTCAGCAACTTTTCCTCTAGACAGGTTTTGATAAATCTCCCCCCTCAGGGGTCTACAAACGGTGGACCTCCAGTGTTTGCAAAACTACAACTCCCAGCATGCCCGGACAGCCAACGGCTGTCCGGGCATGCTGGGAGTTGTAGTTTTGCGAACACTGGAGGTCCACAGTTGGAGACCACTGCTATACATTATGCCTCAGGCTGGGTTCACACCACGTTTTTGCAATACAGTTCCCGTATTAGGGTATGTTCACACTACAGAGTGTGAATGGAATCTCCGCTCGCTGAATTCCGCGAGTGGAGATTCAACCTGGCAGCCGGCGGCGGCGAAAGGACCGTGCGGCACTGCGCCGTCACCATTGACGGCTATGCAGTGTTCGCGGACTTCCGCGCAAAGAATGAACATGCTCTTTCTTTGTGCGGAACAATTTCAGAGGCGGAATTGTCCGCCGCTGAAATTCTGCAGTGTGAACGGGTCTCGCGGAAGACCCATTCACACTAATGTTAAGTTCACACTGCGGAATTCCACGGTGGAATTCCGTAGTGTGAACATACCCTTAGGTTTTTGTTAAAGAAAAAAAACGGATTACTCAAAACCTGACTAAAATGTATCAAAACGTGTGTACAAAATTTAAGTATACGGTTTGAAAAATTATGTCCGGTTGCATCCGTTTTTTAAGAAAAAAAGAAACGTATATGTTTTTTACATTTTTTATTCCATTATGAATAAAGTTTCACTTGTTTGATTGAAATTCCAAGAAAAAAAACTGTGCAAAGTCAAAAACTGTATGGTGAAAACCGGATGGAACCGGACGCACATACAGTTCTGTATGGTTCCTATTGACTCCCATGTTAAAAAAATAAAGTATATGTTTAATTACGATTTTTCACCCGGACCAACAACCATGGTAGGCTACGGTTTTGGGTACCGGAAAAAAAAACTGACAAAAACGGACACAACCTGAGGCATCTTTTGCCATACGGTTTTCAATACGGTTTTCAATACGGTTCCGTACGGTTTTTAAATTGAAAATGTATATGGGGACTGAATTGCAAAAAACGTGGTGTGAACCCAGTCTACATCCAAAGATGAAAATGAAGGTGGGGTTCCCCTTTAAATCGTAGCAGTCATCTCCTGCGCTGAACACGGCACAGCAGAGTCAGGCGGAGCAGCCGGCGTTGTAGTGACGGGTAATAATCACCTCCATGATTTCACCCACTCCAAGTATTTTTCCACAAGTTTCATCCTTGGCAAGAACGGCAGAATAATATCCGTCTACCGAAGCAGATGGCGAGCGCTGACTAAGCTACCGCCTAGTACTCCAACGCTAAGGCAGGGCTCCGACTACACCCCCCCAGATACTGATCATACCATATCACCTTTCTATCACCACAAGATACTGCGCCGTGTGATATAGAAGAAAGGAAAACAGATATTAAAGAGGTATATAAAGGGGAACGCCGGTATTTAATTATAAGTAATGTAATGTATGTACACAGTGACTCCACCAGCAGAATAGTGAGTGCAGCTCTGGAATATAATACAGGATATAACTCAGGATCAGTACAGGATAAGTAATGTAATGTATGTACACAGTGACCTCACCAGCAGAATAGTGAGTACAGCTCTTGAGTATAATACAGGATATAACTCAGGATCAGTACAGGATAAGTAATGTATGTACACTGTGACCTCACCAGCAGAATAGTGAGTACAGCTCTGGAATATAATACAGGATATAACTCAGGATCAGTACAAGATAAGTAATGTATGTACACAGTGACCTCACCAGCAGAATAGTGAGTACAGCTCTGGAGTATAATACAGGATATAACTCAGGATCAGTACAGGATAAGTAATGTAATGTATGTACACAGTGACCTCACCAGCAGAATAGTGAGTACAGCTCTTGAGTATAATACAGAATATAACTCAGGATCAGTGCAGGATAAGTAATGTAATGTATGTACACAGTGACCTCACCAGCAGAATAGTGAGTACAGCTCTGGAGTATAATACAGGATATAACTCAGGATCAGTACAGGATAAGTAATGTAATGTATGTACACAGTGACCCCACCAGCAGAATAGTGAGTACAGCTCTGGAGTATAATACAGGATATAACTCAGGATCAGTACAGGATAAGTAATGTAATGTATGTACACAGTGACCTCACCAGCAGAATAGTGAGTACAGCTCTGGAGTATAATACAGGATATAACTCAGGATCAGGACAGGATAAGTAATGTAATGTATGTACACAGTGACCCCACCAGCAGAATAGTGAGTACAGCTCTGGAGTATAATACAGGATATAACTCAGGATCAGTGCAGGATAAGTAATATAATGTATGTACACAGTGACCTCACCAGCAGAATAGTGAGTACAGCTCTGGAGTATAATACAGGATATAACTCAGGATCAGTACAGGATAAGTAATGTAATGTATGTACACAGTGACCTCACCAGCAGAATAGTGAGTACAGCTCTGGAGTATAATACAGGATATAACTCAGGATCAGTACAGGATAAGTAATGTAATGTATGTACACAGTGACCTCACCAGCAGAATAGTAAGTACAGCTCTGGAGTATAATACTGGATATAACTCAGGACCTCTCTATGGCCCTTAGTGAGTATGTGAGTTCTCGGGGAGGACACTCAGGCTGGTCTGGGTCCGGTGTTTACCAGCAGGCATGTTGCAGTTTGCTCCTTCTTTTAGTGCAGGTAAGAGCAAACACCAGTTGTGTCTACAGGGTAACCCCGGCTGTCTGCGATCGTCAGCTCCTGTGTACACAGCTGGGGTCTAGGGAACCAGGAATTTACGGTATGGGGGATGTTGGTGGACGCCATCACTGATATGACGACATAAGGACTGATAATTCAGCTGCTGCCGTATAAACCACTATACTCCATTGCAGTATTTCCCAAATAGTGGGCCTCCAGCTGTTGCAAAACTACAACTCCCAGCATGCCCGGACAGCCAACGGCTGTCCGGGCATGCTGAGAGTTGTAGTTTTGCAACAGCTGGAGGCACCCTGGCTGGGAAACACTGACGTATTGCTTATACAAGGTGATACAGCACTTCGCTGCTTGTATGAATTCTTATAGCCCAGAGAATGATGCAGTTTGTCAGAAACAGCTTATGGCTGCTTTATGGTGCTACTACAGCTCCAGCTTTGTTGCAATGTTTACTGAAGTCCAAATCTAGAAACTTCTTCTCCAATAGGCACTGTGTCATTTGAAAAAAAACTTTGCATAGATCAATAGTACAAGCGTAAATAAGAAACATTGTAATATATCTTATAAGACAAGAATGCTTCTTTCCCGTTATCAAGCTTCTTCCCATTCCCTCCCTTCTCCTGTGAGACTGTTTTTCCATCTGAAAATCAGCTCCACTTTGTCCTGTGTCTGCAAGACAAGCAATACAAGTCTATGGAGAGGGGAGGAGGGAGCTCTGTCCACCAGCTCTGGGAGAACTGCACATTACAGATGAATCCTGCAGAGCAGAAATCTGCCGAAGAATACAGTATACAAGGTATAGAATAGACAGAAATAGTGCTGCTACCCATGTACACACACAGGGCGGCTTATCCTGAAAAGTCAACTGATACGATAGGTACGATTTAAAGGGGTACTCCGGTGGAAATTTTTTTTTTAATGAACTGGTGCCAGAAAGTTAAACAGATTTGTAAATGACTTCTATTAAAAAATCTTTACCCTTCCAGTACTTTTTAGCAGCTGTATGCTATAGAGGAAATTCTTTTCTTTTTGAATTTCTTTTTTGTCCTGTCCACGGTGCTCTCTGCTGACACCTGATGCCCGTATCAGGAACTGTCCAGAGCAGGAGAAAATCCCCATAGCAAACCCATGCTGCTCTGGACAGTTCCTGACAGTGACATCAGGTGTCAGCAGAGAGCAATGTGGACAAGAGAAAAAAGAAATTCAAAAAGAAAAGAATTTCTTCTATAGCATGCAGCTGCTAAAAAGTACTGGAAGGGTAAAGATTTTTTTAATAGAAGTAATTTAACAAATCTGTTTAACTTTCTGGCACCAGCTGACTTATACAGACTTAAAAAAAAAATGTTTTCCACCGGAGTACCCCTTTAATGTATCTTTATAGCAGATGGAGCTCATTCTTTCTGATACACAGTTCCAAATCTCCTGCACTGATACAGAATTAAAGGACACCAAGCAAACTGCATGCTATGGTTTATGTCTCATGTTATAGCCAAGCTCCCATGATGCACCGCTCTGCGCTGGAATCCGGCAGAGCTCTTGTAACTCCGAATCAGTAAAAGATAAGGAAAAAATTTATTTACAAAGTTACTCAACATTTTACGTTTTTTCGATTGCAAAATATTGTACTTTATGGCATTAAAAGTCACATATATATTCAGATGTGAGTTGTTCCCGCGTGTGGCGGGGATCGGCCGCGCATCTCCAGGTAATCCCTCCGCGGCTGACGGATTCCTCAGCACCTTCAGCTGTTTACATTATGAGTTTAAATAAACATTTTTTAAGAGTAAAGAAAGAAATTCCACCACACCGGCCTCAATAACTCACCGTAATCTTCATATAAACACTTACTGGAGGGACAGTCTGTACTACCGGAGGGGCAGGGGGGGTATAGGGGTCATAAGAGGGAGCAATGGAAGACCCCAGGACAAGTGGAGAAAACTGTATCTCTCACCTGTTGTATTAGTATCATAGTAGTTATATTCTTGTATACAGGAGCAGTATTATAGTAGTTATATTCTTGTATATAGGAGGCAGTATTATAGTAGTTATATTCTTGTATATAGGAGCAGTATTATAGTAGTTATATTCTTGTATACAGGAGCAGTATTATAGTAGTTATATTCTTGTATATAGGAGGCAGTATTATAGTAGTTATATTCTTGTATATAGGAGCAGTATTATAGTAGTTATATTCTTGTATATAGGAGCAGTATTATAGTAGTTATATTCTTGTATATAGGAGCAGTATTATAGTAGTTATATTCTTGTACATAGGAGCAGTATTATAGTAGTTATATTCTTGTACATAGGGAGCAGTATTATAGTAGTTATATTCTTGTATATAGGAGGCAGTATTATAGTAGTTATATCCTTGTATACAGGAGCAGTATTATAGTAGTTATATTCTTGTATTTAGGAGGCAGTATTATAGTTGTTATATTCTTGTATATAGGAGCAGTATTATAGTAGTTATATTCTTGTATATAGGAGCAGTATTATAGTAGTTATATTCTTGTATATAGGGGCAGTATTATAGTAGTTATATTCTTGTATATAGGAGGCAGTATTATAGTAGTTATATTCTTGTATATAGGAGAAGTATTATAGTAGTTATATTCTTGTATATAGGAGCAGTATTATAGTAGTTATATTCTTGTATATAGGAGCAGTATTATAGTAGTTATATTCTTGTATATAGGAGGCAGTATTATAGTAGTTATATTCTTGTATATAGGAGTAGTATTATAGTAGTTATATTCTTGTATATAGGAGAAGTATTATAGTAGTTATATTCTTGTATATAGGAGCAGTATTATAGTAGTTATATTCTTGTATATAGGAGCAGTATTATAGTAGTTATATTCTTGTATATAGGAGCAGTATTATAGTAGTTATATTCTTGTATATAGGAGCAGTATTATAGTAGTTATATTCTTGTATATAGGAGCAGTATTATAGTAGTTATTCTTGTATATAGGAGAAGTAGTTATATTCTTGTATATAGGAGCAGTATTATAGTAGTTATATTCTTGTATATAGGAGCAGTATAATAGTAGTTATATTCTTGTATATAGGCACAGTATTATAGTAGTTATATTCTTGTATATAGGAGCAGTATTATAGTAGTTATATTCTTGTATATAGGAGCAGTATTATAGTAGTTATATTCTTGTATATAGGAGCAGTATTATAGTAGTTATATTCTTGTACATAGGAGCAGTATTATAGTAGTTATATTCTTGTATATAGGAGGCAGTATTATAGTAGTTATATTCTTGTATATAGGTGCAGTATTATAGTAGTTATATTCTTGTATATAGGAGGCATATTATACTAGTTATATTCTTGTATATAGGAGCAGTATTATAGTAGTTATATTCTTGTACATAGGAGCAGTATTATAGTAGTTATATTCTTGTATATAGGAGGCAGTATTATAGTAGTTATATTCTTGTATATAGGTGCAGTATTATAGTAGTTATATTCTTGTATATAGGAGGCATATTATACTAGTTATATTCTTGTATATAGGAGCAGTATTATAGTAGTTATATTCTTGTATATAGGAGAAGTATTATAGTAGTTATATTCTTGTATATAGGAGCAGTATTATAGTAGTTATATTCTTGTATATAGGAGCAGTATTATAGTAGTTATATTCTTGTATATAGGAGCAGTATTATAGTAGTTATTCTTGTATATAGGAGAAGTAGTTATATTCTTGTATATAGGAGCAGTATTATAGTAGTTATATTCTTGTATATAGGAGCAGTATAATAGTAGTTATATTCTTGTATATAGGCACAGTATTATAGTAGTTATATTCTTGTATATAGGAGCAGTATTATAGTAGTTATATTCTTGTATATAGGAGCAGTATTATAGTAGTTATATTCTTGTATATAGGAGCAGTATTATAGTAGTTATATTCTTGTACATAGGAGCAGTATTATAGTAGTTATATTCTTGTATATAGGAGGCAGTATTATAGTAGTTATATTCTTGTATATAGGTGCAGTATTATAGTAGTTATATTCTTGTATATAGGAGGCATATTATACTAGTTATATTCTTGTATATAAGAGCAGTATTATAGTAGTTATATTCTTGTATATAGGAGACAGTATTATAGTAGTTATATTCTTGTATATAGGAGGCAGTATTATAGTAGTTATATTCTTGTATATAGGGGGCAGTATTATAGTAGTTATATTCTTGTATATAGGGACAGTATTATAGTAGTTATATTCTTATACATAGGGGCAGTATTATAGTAGTTATATTCTTGTATATAGGAGCAGTATTATAGTAGTTATATTCTTGTATATAGGAGCAGTATTATAGTAGTTATATTCTTGTATATAGGAGCAGTATTATAGTAGTTATATTCTTGTATA
The DNA here is from genome assembly GCF_029499605.1 of Hyla sarda. Taxonomy (NCBI): domain Eukaryota; kingdom Metazoa; phylum Chordata; class Amphibia; order Anura; family Hylidae; genus Hyla; species Hyla sarda. The sequence goes on from NC_079193.1 coordinate 358,866,361, forward strand.
TAGGACACAGTATTATAGTAGTTATATTCTTGGATATAGGAGGCAGTATTATAGTAGTTATATTCTTGTACATAGGAGCAGTATTATAGTAGTTATATTCTTGTATATAGGAGTAGTATTATAGTAGTTATATTCTTGTATATATAGGAGCAGTATTATAGTAGTTATATTCTTGTATATAGGAGTAGTATTATAGTAGTTATATTCTTGTATATATAGGAGCAGTATTATAGTAGTTATATTCTTGTACATAGGAGCAGTATTATAGTGTTAATTCATGTCTATAGGAGGCAGGGTTATAGTGGTTATATTCATGTGTATAGGGGTTGCAATAGCACAAATAGTCAGAGAGAGAGTGTTGATTTGCTACTAGAGACTTAGATTTGTTGTCACAATCAGAACCTCCAGAGCCAAAGAACAAGACTAGACAAGGTCTCGCCGCCCAGAGTGTGTGCATGTACACTAAGCAAGGTTATTACAGATGAGATTGTATACGCACCATCATCACATGACTGTAAGGTTGTAAAGGACATAACAAATACTTGGCTTTGGCAGCAAATGTCAAATCCACAAATCCCGTGGCCAGGACTAAATGTAAGCAAATAAAGTGCTGGTGACTGCATAATGTGTGTCTTGGAAATTCACAGGATCTTCTTCTCAAGGAGAGAACCAGAACCTTGGCGGTTTTATTAGGCTGCAAAATATCAGGATCCCGAAGGCGAGAGATATGACATTAGACCGGCGCTTGACAATGCCAAGATTAGAGACCCAGAGAAGATCTCTGTCGAGAACAAAAGGTCAGAAGTGTCCAGGTTGTGGTGTCTTCACGGGCTCCTCAGATATGTGGAAGCCGATGGCAAAGAATTGTAAAGAATTGTAAAGGGTTGGCGCTTTTTAATTCTGATATTGATGAAGACTTTAGAGAAGCCCATGAACAACAAGGAGCATGGACCTAGTGTTTCTCTATCAGGATAGCCATAAACATTAGGTATGTGCTGGTCAAACCCGCCTGAATCATGTGCGAGAGGACCTCCATAGTCTACATTGGGGAGAGAAGAGTCAGGCATGCGGGACTTCCACTGACAGATCCTTTTTTTTTCCGGAAAGACAAGAGAACACACGTGATCCGCATTGGAATTTTGCCGGAGATTCCGCAGCAGCAGGAAGGCTGAATTTCTGTTTCTGGTGCAGAAATACAGATTTCTGTGTCCACAGAATAATGTACCTGTCCATTCTTTCTGTAGACTCTGCACGGAATGCATAGCCATCTATGAGACGAGACAGCATATTCCTGATCGGTCCTAACGCTGGCATATCATGCCGGCGCCTGCAGTCTGCGGAGTGTCCGCATGGAGATTTTTCGTGCAGACATTCTGATGTGTGAACATAGCCTAAGTCTGCAAGCAGCAACCTGCGCTGTGACATGTGAATGGGGCAGGTTTGAGATTCCACTTAGAAATTCCGAAGCAGCAGAATCTTGGTAGGTGTTCTGCCGCCGAAAGAATGATGTTGCTCATTCACTCGGCAGAGTTCCCCTGAAACACATTACCGTCTATGGTGACGGCAATGTACACGCAGGGGAAGATTTATCAAAACCTGTGTAGAGGAAGGGTGGTGCAGTTGCCCATAGCAACCAATCAGATTGTTTCTTTAATTTTTCCCAAGCCTCTTCAAAAATTAAAGAAGCCATCTGATTGCTGCACTACTCTTCCTCTGCAGTTTTTGATAAATTTCCCCCGCAGTCCTTACCCCTGACAAAATTCTGTAGCACAAACCTAGCCTATCGAGTCACCCCAGATAGTTTTAAATATAAATATATATATATATATATATTATATTTAGATATATATGTGTGTGTATATACACACACACACACACACACGGTGGGACAAAAAAGTATTTAGTCAGCCACCAATTGTGCAAGTTCTCCCACTTATAAAGATGAGAGGCCTGTAATTTTCATGATAGGTATAACCTCAACTATGAGAGACAGAATGAGCAAAAAATCCATAAAATCACATTGTCTGATTTTTAAAGAATTTATTTGCAAATTATGGTGGAAAATAAGTATTTGGTCACCTACAAACAAGCAAGATTTCTGGCTTTCACAGACCTGTAACTTCTTCTATAAGAGTCTCCTCTGTCTTCCACTCGTTACCTGTATTAATGGCTCCTGTTTGAACTTGTTATCAGTATAAAAGACACCTGTCCACAACCTCAAACAGTCACACTCCAAACTCCACTATGGCCAAGACCAAAGAACTGTCGAAGGACACCAGAAACAAAATTGTAGACCTGCACCAGGCTGGAAAGACTAAATCTGCAATAGGAAAGCAGCTTGGTGTGAAGAAATCAACTGTGGGAGCAATTATTAGAAAATGGAAGACATACAAGACCACGATCTGGAGCTCCACGCAAGATCTCACCCAGTGGTGTCAAAATGATCACAAAAATGGTGAGCAAAAATCTCAGAACCACACAGGGGACCTAGTGAATGACCTGCAGAGAGCTGGGACCAAAGTAACAAAGGCTACCATCAGTAACACACTACGCTGCCGAGGACTCAAATCATGCAGTGCCAGACTTGTACCCCTGCTTAAGCCAGTACATGTCCGGGCCCGTCTGGGGTTTGCTAGAGAGCATTTGGATGATCCAGAAGAGTATTGGGAGAATGTCATATGAAGATCTGAAGATATCAGATGAAAACAAAGTGGTGAAAACTCAACTCGTCGTGTTTGGAGGAGAAAGAATGCTGTGTTGCATCCCAAGAACACCATACTTACTGTGAAGCATGGGGTGGAAACATGATGCTTTGGGACTGTTTTTCTGCTTAAGGACCAGGACGACTGATCCGTGTAAAGGAAAGAATTAATGGGGCCATGTATCGTGAGATTATGAGTCAAAACCTCTTTCCATCAGCAAGGGCATTGAAGATGAAATGTGGCTGGGTCTTTCAGTATGACAATGATCCCAACCCCCCCCCCCCCCCCCCCCCGGCTAATGAAGGAGTGGCTTCCTAAGAAGCATTTCAAGGTCCTGGAGTGGCCTAGCCAGTCTCCAGATCTCAAGCCCATAGAAAACCTTTGGAGGAAGTTGAAAGTCAGTGTTACCCAGCGACAGCCCCAAAACATCACTGCTCTAGAGGAGATCTGCATGGAGGAATGGGCCGAAATACCAACAACAGTGTGTGAAAACCTTGTGAAGACTTACAGAAGATGTTTGACCTCTGTCATTGCCAACAAAGGGTATATAACAAAGTATTGAGATGAACTTTTGTTATTGACCAAATACTTATTTTCCACCATAATTTGCAAATAAATTATTTAAAAATCAATGTGATTTTATATATTTTTTTTCTCATTATGTCTCTCATAGTTGAGGTTATACCTATGATGACAATTACAGCCTCTCATCTTTTCTTTCAACAAAAATATTGACTGACGCAATCGTCACCCCATCCCCCCCCCCCCCAATACAGGTTTAATGCGGGTACTTAATTCTATTCACGCGTTCATGGTAATTGGCGTCTTACCACGGAGCGCTTTTCTGTTTCTTAGAATCGAAATTACTACAAGGAGGAATTCATTCAATGAAATCCCAATGAAATAATTCCCTGGTCGTGGTTTTTTTGTTGTGTAAAAACAAAGAACATTTTACCATGAAACCTTTAAAAAGTCTAAATAATTTTCCATAGGGTCGATTAAATATAAGCTTTAACCATAGGAAAGAAGGGAATGGAGAAAACGCAGGGTTAATGGTGTTTACGGTCTCTCTGTTTTGTACACTTTGGTAGGTATGTGTGAGATAAGCGATCTGGATAGTACTCAACCCCCCCCCCCTGCAACTTTGACGCAAGTCAAGTCAGGTTAATGTTGTCCAGTAGTCACCCAATTGTTTAGACTTAAAGGGGTATTCCAGGCAAAAACATTTTATCCCCTACCCAAAGGATAGGGGATAAGATGTCTGATCGCGGGGGGCCCGCTGCTGGGACCCCTGCGATCTCCCTGCAGCACCCGCATTCTATGCGGGTGCTGAATCTCCAGTTTCGGAGGTTTCCGAAACTAGAGACGCAGTCCCCGCATAGAATGCGGGTGCTGCAGGGAGATCGCAAGGGGTCCCAGCAGGGTGCTGAATCTCCAGTTTCGGAAACCTCCGGGTTTCCAGGACTGGGGATGTGATGTCACGCCACGCCCCCTCCATTCATGTCTATGGGAGGGGGCGTGACGGCCGTCACGCCCCCTCCCATAGACATGAATGGAGGGGGCGTGGCATGACGTCACGTTCCCAGTCCCGGAAACCCGGAGGTTTCCGAAACTAGAGACGCAGTCCCCGCATAGAATGCGGGTGCTGCAGGGAGATCGCAGGGGGTCCCAGCAGCGGGCCCCCCCGCGATCAGACATCTTATCCCCTATCCTTTGGGTAGGGGATAAAATGTTTTTGCCTGGAATACCCCTTTAATGGGGGAGATTCATCAAAACCTGTGCAGAGGAAAAGTTGTCCAGTTGCCCATAGCAACCAATCAGATCGCTTCTTTCATTTTGCAGAGGCCTTGTTAAAAATAAAAGAAGCGATCTGATTGGTTGCTATGGGCAACACAACAACTTCCTCTGCACAGGTTTTGATAAATCTTCCCCAAATAAGATTAACCTGACATGCTGGGAGTTGTAGTTTTGTTACAGTTGGGAGAGCATTACTATAAAGACAGTAATCTCCAAACTGTGCCCCTCCAGCCTTCGACTGTCCGGGCATGCTGGGAGTTGTAGTTTTGCAACAGCTGGAGGCACACTGGTTGGGAAACACTGACTTAAGGTTAAAGGACATCTGCAGCGAAAAAACAATTATCACCTATCCACAGGATAGGGGATAAGTGTCTGATCACAGGGGATCCGACCACTGGGACCCCCCTGCGATCTCCCGAACGGGGCCCCGGCATTGCCGTGCGCCGGCTAATGCGCGTAGCGTCGAGATAACTGAGCTTCACTGCCCCCCCCTTTCATACACTTCTATGGGAGAGGCATGAACGCTGAATTCCCGCCTCTCCCATAGAGATACATAAAGGGGGCATGTAGGCCGCAATGTCATGCTGCGGCCAACACCCCTCCTGCACGGGAGAGCTGCGGCAAAGCAGGGGAGATTGCGTGGGGTCCCAGTGTTCGGATCCCCTGTGATCAGACACTTATCCCCTATCCTGTGGATAGGGAATACGTTTTTTTCGCTGCAGATTTCCTTTAAAAGGTTTTATCCAGAATAGTAAAAACAGTTCTGTTTTGAAAAACAGTGCCACACCTGACCTCGGGTTGTATGTGGCATTACAAGCTCCATTCACTACAATGGCACTAAGCCGCAATACTGCATACAAACTGATGACAAGAGTGGCGCTGTTTCTGGAAGAAAGCCACTATGTTTTTCTAATCCCGGATAACGCTACAACGATATTCTGACTGTTAACTGCTACATCTGTATTTGCGTAGACTTGCATAAGAGGTAAAGATGTAGCAGAGTTAACAGAGTGGTGGCACGTTAACCAGATGTGTTAACCCACCTGACTGCCTGACTGTGAACTCTGCTACATCTGGATCTAGTCATATACGTGGCACCGGGTATGGACCTTTCCTCTATCGTACAGTGTTATCAGGGGACCTCAATCTGACATGGACTTTAAGCTTCCATAACTGACACGTAATCGGATTAATTTTACACGATAATAACATAACAACATAATAATCTAGAAGGAAAGGGATGTGCTGAGGTCCCGGCGACAATGTTTGAGACGTCATCTCCTCCGAACTAAGTGCTGAAGGTGGCCAAGTACATATGCTCTGGGGAATGTATATATAAAATTCAACATGTGTATGTACTGTATATATAAACCAACATGTGTATGTACTGTATATATATATATATATATATATATATATATATATATATATATATATATAAAACAACATGTGTATGTACTGTATATATAAAACTCAACATGTGTATGTGTGTATGTACTGTATATATAAAACAACATGTGTATGTACTGTATATATAAAACAACATGTGTATGTACTGTATATATAAAACATGTGTATGTGTGTATGTACTGTATATATATATATATAAAACAACATGTGTATGTACTGTATATAAAAATGTGTATGTACTGTATATAAAAATGTGTATGTACTGTATATAAAAATGTGTATGTACTGTATATATATATAAAACAACATGTGTATGTACTGTATATATATATAAAACAACATGTGTATGTACTGTATATATATATATAAAACAACATGTGTATGTACTGTATATATATATAAAACAACATGTGTATGTACTGTATATATATATAAAACAACATGTGTATGTACTGTATATATATATAAAACAACATGTGTATGTACTGTATATATATATATAAAACAACATGTGTATGTACTGTATATATATATATAAAACAACATGTGTATGTACTGTATATATATATAAAACAACATGTGTATGTACTGTATATATATATAAAACAACATGTGTATGTACTGTATATATATATAAAACAACATGTGTATGTACTGTATATATATATAAAACAACATGTGTATGTACTGTATATATATATAAAACAACATGTGTATGTACTGTATATATATATAAAACAACATGTGTATGTACTGTATATATATATAAAACAACATGTGTATGTACTGTATATATATATAAAACAACATGTGTATGTACTGTATATATATATAAAACAACATGTGTATGTACTGTATATATATATAAAACAACATGTGTATGTACTGTATATATATATAAAACAACATGTGTATGTACTGTATATATATATAAAACAACATGTGTATGTACTGTATATATATATAAAACAACATGTGTATGTACTGTATATATATATAAAACAACATGTGTATGTACTGTATATATAAAACAACATGTGTATGTACTGTATATATAAAACAACATGTGTATGTACTGTATATATAAAACAACATGTGTATGTACTGTATATATAAAACTCAACATGTGTATGTGTTAAAATTTAGTCCGGGGAACTGGATATGAGGACGGGATATGAGGTCAGGATATGAGGACGGGACATAAAGAAGGGACATGAGGACAGGATACAAAATCAAACTGAGGACGGGACATGAGGTCGGGACATGAGGTAGGGATATGAAGATGGGATATGAAGGCAGGATACAATATCAAACTGAGGATGAGATATGAGGACGGGACATAAAGATGGGACATGAGGACGGGACATGAGGTCGGGACGGGAGGTCGGGACGGGAGGTCGGGACGGGAGGTCGGGACGGGAGGTCGGGACGGGAGGTCGGGACGGGAGGACGACAGCGTCATTGTTTTCCAAATATGTTTTTTTTAAGCAACTTTGACACTCTTAATCAATTCTACTTATTTAACAGACCCCTGAATGGTACCTCAGACTATTCCCATTATGGCCATCATGCTGACTAGAACATTAGAAGAGGTGGATAAAGTAGGTCAAGTCCATGTTGCAGGTGGGTGCAATACTTTGTTTTTGAGAAGGTTTTGTCCCAATCTTGCACCTCCTGTAGCTCCACAAGCTGCTAACAAAGACCTTTTCTGAACATTTGTCGTCAGCAATGTCAGGCTGAGCGCCAGCGATCGATACGGGGCCCCAGCAGGCAGCATCACACAGAGATCAATGACAATGTCACAGACCTTCCATATTGGTCCACCTGCTGCCAGTTATCATTGGTGGGATGGGACAATGCCAGTAAGGTTTCCAGCAGTACTAAGGTTTGCAAAAACACTGCTCAAAAAAATAAAGGGAACACTAAGATAACACATCCTAGATCTGAATGAATGAACTAATCGTATGAAATAGAAACATAGAAACATAGAATGTGTTGGCAGATAAGAACCATTTGGCCCATCTAGTCTGCCCAATAATCTGAATACTATGAATAGTCCCTGGCCCTATCTTATATGAAGGATAGCCTTATAAATACTTTCGTCTTTACATAGTTGAATGCGCTGACAACAAAATCACACAAAAATGATCAATGGAAATCAAATGTATCAACCCATGGAGGTCTGGATATGGAGTCACACTCAAAATCACAGTGGAAAACCCCACTACAGGCTGATCCAACTTTATGTAATGTCCTTAATACAAGTCACAATGAGGCTCAGTAGTGTGTGTGGCCTCCATGTGCCTGTATGACCTCCCTACAATGCCTGGGCATGCTCCTGATGAGGTGGAGGATGGTCTCCTTAGGGATGTCCTCCCAGACCTGGACTAAAGCATCCGCCAACTCCTGGACAGTCTGTGGTGGATGGAGCGAGACCTGATGTCCCATATGTGCTCAATCGGATTCAGGTCTGGGGCGGGCGGGCCAGTCCATAGCATCAATGCCTTCCTCTTCCAGAAACATGCAGACACACTCCAGCCACATGAGGTCTAGCATTGTCTTGCATTAGGAGGAACCCAGGGCCAACCGCACAAGCATATGGCCTCACAAGGGGTCTGAGGATCTAATCTCGGTACCTAATGGCAGTCAGGCTACCTCTGGCAAGCACATGGAGGGCTGTGTGGCCCCCCAAAGAAATGCCACCCCACACCATTACTGACCCACCGCCAAACTGGTCATGCTGGAGGATGTTGCAGGCAGCAGAACATTCTCCACGGCGTCTCTGGACTTACCAATCTTGGTGTTCTCTGGCAAATGCCAAACTTCCTGCAGGGTGTTGGCCTGTAAGCACAACCCCCACCTGTGGACGTCAGGCCCTCATACCACCCTCATGGAGTCTGTTTCTGACTGTTTTAGTGGACACATGCACATTTGTGGCCTGCTGGAGGTCATTTTGCAGGGCTCTGGCAGTGCTCCTCCTGCTCCTCCTTGCACAAAGGCGGAGGTAGCGGTCCTGCTGCTGGGTTGTTGCCCTCCTACGGCCTCCTCCACATCTCCTGATGTACTGGCCTGTCTCCTGGTAGCGCCTCAATTATCTGGACACTACGCTGACAGACACAGCAAACCTTCTTGCCACAGCTCGCATTGATGTGTCATCTTGGATGAGCTGCACTACCTGAGCCACTTGTGCAGGTTGTAGACTCCGTCTCATGCTACCACTAGAGTGAAAGCACCGCCAGCATTCAAAAGTGACCAAAACATCAGTCAGGAAGCATAGGAACTGGGAAGTGGTCTGTGGTCACCACCTGCACCTGCAGAACCACTCCTTTATTGGGGGTGTCTTGCTAATTGCCTATAATTTCCACCTGTTGTCTGTTTCATTTGCACAACAGCATGTGAAATTGATTGTCAATCAGTGTTCTTCCTGAGTGGACAGTGGGATTTCACAGAAGTGTCATTGACTCGGAGTTACATTGTGTTGTCTAAGTGTTCCCTTTATTTTTTTGAGCAGTGTATAATTCTACATATAATTCCCACCTTACGTCTATGGCCGGAAAACAGAGAAGTTGGATTTCAGTCCGTCCCATCCTATTGTTTATGTTGAAAGCAGCCCATAAAGTACCCTACCTACCCATGCAAGGGTAGGTAGAATGCTTTATGGACTGTGGCTGCTATATGACCCCCCCCATAGATTGGCACAACCTTTTTACCATTGGAAGGAGAATCTGCCAATCACGCCTAACCTAATAACGTAAGCAAAAAGTTGCAGTAGGGTACTAGAGGGTCTCTTCCACGAGGGATGGGACAGAAAGTTGTAACTTGGTTTCTTGCTATGGTGGCCCCTCTCCATAGATCTGCCCACTTTTTTTATTTTTTTACATTGAAAAGCTAAAAGCAACCATATCAAAGAATAATAAGTTACCGTAACTTGTGGCCATTAGGTGGCAGTAAACTGAAACTCAGTGGGGGAGATTTAGCAAAATCGGTCCAGAGGAAAAGTTGCAGAGTTGCCGATAGCAACCAATCAGATTACGGCTTTCATTTTTGGAAAGGCCTGTGACAAATGAAAGAAGCTATCTGATTGGTTGCTATGGGCAACTCAGCAAATTTACTCCCCCAATGAGTCTATTTGCAAAGATGGACTGGGGCCAAAACTTTGGTATCCTTCTCTGGTTTCCAAAGGGTAACTTCCACTGGTAATGGGAAAGCGGGCCCCATGGGGTGAAGAAAAAAGCAATAAAAGCAGTAAAGGGCAGCTGCCATACAAACGTGGTACGTTCCGTGGCTTTGAAAGTGGCCATCTACATAAATAGGGCATTCTTCTTAGAGGGTCCTTCTTTTCTTTGTAGACATGCTAAGATCTAAAAATAAGGTTTCCGCAAGGAGAAGGTTAAGAAAGACACGCAGAGGAGCCGGCCGCCCTACAAGACACAACTAGAAGACAATCTCTGACAGACGGCTCTCGAGATTTCATTCGCCTGAAAGCGTTCAACAACAATTACTTGACATAGGGGAAGCGACCGGCTTTAAAGCGTGCTCATTCAGCCGTCCTTCCTCCCATCCACATGCAGGTCAGCAGTATCATCCATTAAGCCATCCCATGTCCTCCAGGAATGGCCTCAATTCTGCCGTACTGTAATACGCCGCCGGTTAACCCTTTAAGGCAGCCATTTTCACCTTTCCTCTCACACCCTTCTCCCTATTGTTAGGCTGCACAGGGGGGGTGAGCACCAAAAAGTGTCTGAAATACAGAGGATTAGCCAAGAATAATTTCACAAAAACAGGTTGGACCGCTCATAAACATCGGATGGAGGCGCGAAAGGTTCCTTCAAAGACCCTTCTTTTCTTCTAACAGGTCTTTATTTGGAAAGTGGGCATAACACAATGTAAGGAAGCTAATCCTAGGAACACACGCAAAGATATCATCAGCCAGTCTGCTTTAGAAGCTGTACAGAATTAGATAAAATAAAATGATGGCTGCTTCTTCTAAAAAAATAGCACCATACCTGTCAACAGGTTGGAAGTGGTATTGCAGCTTAAACCCATTTACTTCAATGGAGCTTAGCTGCAATATCAGATGCAACAAACACAAACATAGCTACTTCTTTCCAAAAATAATGACCAACCTGTCTACACGCGGTATTGCAGCTCAGACCCATTCCCTTTAAAGGGGTCCTCCTGTGGAAAACTTTTTTTTTTAATCCACTGGTGCCAGAAAGTTAAACAGATTTGTAAATTACTTCTATTAAAAAATCTTAATCCTTCCAGTACTTATTGGCTGCTGACTACTACAGAGGAAATGGGTTTCTTTTTGGAACACAGAGCTCTCTGCTGACCACATGGCCACAGTGCACTCTGCTGACATCTCTGTCCATTTTAGGAACTGTCCAGAGCAGCATATGTTTGCTATGGGGATTTTCTCCTACTCTGAACAGTTCTTAAAATGGACAGAGATGTCAGCAGAGAGCACTGTGGTCATGATGTCAGCAGAGAGCTCTGTGTTCCAAAAAGAAAACCATTTCCTCTGTAGTAGTCAGCAGCTAATAAGTACTGGAAGGATTAAGATTTTGTAATAGAAGTAATTTACAAATCTGTTTAACTTTCTGGCACCAGCTGATTTAAAAAATAAATAAATTCATGTGGCTGAGCTGCAATACCAGTCCCAACCCATAGACCGTACCATTTACGGAGGAAAATAGCCATTTTTTTCTACATTGTACAATGGAACCATGTGCTAGTCAGAAAAGGATGACTTGTCTCAGATGTCCTAGCCATCCAATCTACCCCACTCCCATGCTTTACACTGCAGCTCTGCTCGTTCCTCAAAGTACAACTCCCATCATGCACTGGCAGCTAAAGGCTATCAGGTCCTCATGGGAGTTGTAGTATTGTAACAGTGGGGCATTCATGGGTTCGGGAACTCTAAACTAATCCATTAAAGAGGATAAAACCAATCCTGATAGGGAGGCCCTAGAGGTCCGCTTTATTCTTCTAGTAATAGTCCCCAATGTGGGAGATAGTAAATTTACACAAAGCACCCGAGTATTTTCCCTTATACTGTCAATTATAGGCCCCAAGCACGCTCGAACCCTCGGCCAGATGGAAATCTGTGTCAGTGCACATGAGCTGTGCGCACGCTACAGCCGGCGCCACGGAGAGGCAATTAGGCTACTAGGGCATTTTTGGACATTAGGAGCAAAATGTATTGCCTGAAGGAAAGTGAGGGCTATAGTAAAAGCACACGAGGTCTGCGCAGATGGTGCCCTGGTGGGAACAAAGTCCATAACATAGGAGCCGCAAGGCAACACAGTAGTCACCGCGCCAACGAGTGGAAAAGGCTCCTTTTAAAGCTTTTTTTTTTATTTATGGACAAGAAAACAAGCAAAGGAGGATGAAAAATGAAAAGGATCGATACACGTTCTTCTATTATAGTCTCTGCCATAAAGTACATACCGGGCTGGTGATGCCGTAAGGCCCTGAGGGCTTTATTTATCTGGGGCATCAGTCAAGGCCTTTTCACCGTCACACAACAGATTTCACCCGTTGCAAGCCTGCGCCAAATGCACATTCTGAATTAGTGGTCTCCAAACTGCGGCCCTTAAGATGTTGCAAAACTACAACTCCCAGCATGCCCGGCTGTCACGCCCGCTCCCATAGACATGAATAGAGGGGGCGTGGCGTGAAGTCACATCTCCGGCCACGGAAACCCAACATTCTAAACCTACTGTTTAGAATGCCGGGTGCAGCACGGGTTCTGCAAGGAGATCGCGGGGTGTCCAAGCAGCGCACCCCCATGTACAGACAATAAGATGTCTCTGGGCAGAGTACGCCTTTAAAGTGGTACTCCGGCCCTAAGACATTTTATCTCCTATCCAAATGATAGGGGATAAGATGTCTGACCGCGGGGGTCCCGCTGCTGGTGACCCTGCAATCTTGAATGTTTAGAATGCCGGATGCGGCACGGGTTCTGCACAGAGATCGCAGGGAGTCCAAGCAGTGGGACCCCCTTTAAAGGGGTACTCCGGCCCTAAGACATCTTATCCCCTTTGCAAAGGATAGGGGATAATATGTCTGACCGGGGGGGGGGGTCCCGCTGCTGGGGACCCCCGCAGTCTTTCATTCGGCACCTACCTCTTTGAGCTGCACGCCACGCTGCCAGCTCACAAACTGCCGGGGCCGGACAATCGTGCCGGGGCCGGACAATCGTGATGTCACACTCCGCCCCCGTGTGACGTCAACCCCCGCCCCCGCTATGCAAGTCTATGGGAGGGGGCGTGACGCCCCCTCCCATAGACTTGCATAGCGGGGGCGGGGTGACATCACATGGGGGCGGAGTCGTGACATCCGGCAGTTTGTGAGCTGGCAGCGTGGCGTGCAGCTCAAAGAGGTGGGTGGCGAACGAATGAAAGGTCCCCAGCGGCGGGACCCCCGTGGTCAGACATCTTTCATCCCCTATCCTTTGGATAGGGGATAAGACATCTTAGGGCCCAAGACAAGCACAGATCTTTCCTAAGCATGTCCATTACTGTCTGGCAGGTACGTGCTAAAATCACCTTATGGTGGAGAACCCCTTTAAGTGACCTTAGAGAATGAGGCTGACCAAGCTCTCCCCGTATCTAAGCAGTCAGGATCGTCATGTGACCCAGCTCTGCTAATTGGCAGTAAGAGGAGGCAGTAAGGTGGGATTTGATAGGACATCGTAACGTTTCATCATCAACAATGATGTGCATGGCATCGTGCTGGCTTTGTCTTCGTAACTCCGTTTCCACCATGGAGTGGCACACGCACTTACAGTAGATAATTCCGTGTTTTCGCCTGGGACGCAGCTGCTCGGTGACTGTTCGGAGGACACACTCCAGCTTGCAGTATACTAAATGATAGCCGGGATCTAAAAATAACAATGTAATAGAGAATATATAGAGGACTTCAGATTCCCACACAGCTGCTCCTACAACCCACACAGACAGGTGCCCAGCCGGCCTGCATTCCCGGGGCCCTCGCCACATGACAGACGGGGCCTACTGATGGTTTTCTTCTCTATTTGCTCCCTATGGATGCCGCATTCCAAATAACTCAGTACAGACAGGAGAGAAATTCAATTAATGTCTATTTTAGGTAGAGATCAGGAAACAAAACAAACACGAGATGTAGCTGAGCTGAATTTGTCATCTGTCACAACGCTTAATGACAAAGTGCTATCTGTGGTTTTACATATAAATGCATTATTTTGACTCGGATCGGTATCCAGTCCACCGCTATGTGATAGCTTGGGGGATGTAGGGTATGGGGAGTGTAGCTGTGCGGTAATTAAAGGGTGGTTGTTAACCCTTGCTATTCATGATGCCAGGGTGAGGGCTCCTCAGTAATGCTTGTCCTACCGCAGCCCTTCCCAAGAGCGATAGGGAGGTAGAGAATAATAGAATGTCCACAACCGGAGAGTTTTCTGAAACAAGTATAACTCTTACTGAAGATTTTCTGCAAGCTTCAATAACGGAACAGTCTCTATGCATACAAATGCTCTCTTCGGAGATTGACAAAGGTTGGGACTTTAGCAATTTAGAGTCTTTAAGTAATATGCACTGTTCCACTGGATTTAGGGGATTAGTTGCGGTCCACTAGTCACGCTAGCTTTAACGGGGGTAGATTAGAACTCACATTTTTAGTTCTGCTGAGGCCGGTAGGTTTTTGAGGCCTAGCGTGTCTTTGAAAGTTGCGCAGATCCGTCCTGCTAGTCCGGAATCCACGAGAGCAGCAACCCAAGAGAGCGATAATTGGCTACAGCTCCCTTATATGGGCAGGGGCTGGACTAGTGCTAATTGGACCATTACTGATGTCAATCACCATTACAAAGGATTGTGGGTAACACGTGACCCAAGGACCTCCTAAGGTCCTCCAACCTACCATAGAGGATATTATCATGGTCACATGACCGAAGGTCCTGCGACGCCAAACAAGGTAAATACTATACATTATCCTAGATATATACTATTATGAAATATATATATATATTTTTTTATTTATTAGATAATTAGACTTGAGAAGAGATGACTAGGGGCTGTCCCACCTGAGCGGCCCTACCTGAGTGTAGTTACTCTGACTTTGGGGACCTATACACTAGGTACAGTATGTAATACGGTACCGGGACACCACAGCTATATCTGTGGCTGGGTACATTATTCATTGTGTTCCGCTATCACACAGGTACAAGTGGCTGAGAACAGAAGCCGTTTGGGTTACCTGGCAACCGCTGACGTAATTGAATTTCTTAGAACGGACGGGATAGAAACGATGGGAATAGATTCTATTTCTGCTGGTAATGGTTATTAGGTACAGCAAGTGCAAACATTAGTGGCGAGCGGGAGCCGGCACCAGTGAGGGGCCACGTGTCCAATTACACCTGGTGGAGCATGATAACCTCCGACAATGTCATCGATTTGCAGACATTAGCATGGAGAATTATCATGCCATGTGCATATCATGTGTAGGAAAGGATTTCTATCCAGGAATATCAGCAGGGAACATCTGCCCCATATTGAATCACTGCAAAATTCCTGTAATATATGCATTGCCTGGATATGAAAGAGCAGCAACAAGATGTTAATGCCTCCTCGTAAAGTAATCAACATTAAAGATGGAAAAAACATTTGTGGTATGGGGTGTGAGATGCAGGGCAGATGGCATTAACCCCTTATATTCGTGACGCCAGGGCGTGGTTTATCCTCAATACCACCCGTAGGTATACCGCTAGGTACGGGGGGCAATAATGACTCCGACGCCAAGTTACGGACAACGGTAGCTTTACAGAGTGACAGATGGTAAAGTCTATACAGTGTAGCCGGGCCCACGGAGGTGACCAGTGACTTCAGAGACCTTAAGGTCTTGTTGGGACTTGTAGTAGATTCGGACAATTTTAGGGCAGGCCCCTCTGACTTGACAATAGATGACTGTGACTGACTTGACTTGAGACTGACAATGCTGTGGTTGTAGCTTACTTGTAGAATTGTGGCTACTGGACTGACTTGCGGCCTCCTATGGACTCCAGACAAACTCAAGGACGTGACTGCACTGCAAAGAGAGAGAGAAGAGACTCCTCCCAGGGCTTTTATAGGGGAGACTCTGGTGGGGTCCCATAGGTCACCCTTAAGTCACATGGTCATTGATACCTCCTGGGTTACACTCACATGGTGATCACATGTTAACCTCTCTTAAAGTAATAACACTTTCTATATGCATTATACAGTATAAGACATGGCAAACAATATATACATAAGGGGACACTGTAAGGAGGCTGCCTGATAGGGCAGTAAGGGTGCGGGGGCACAACTCCCATACTGGGCAACCGCACATGGCAACATCTCCCGCAAAACAGAACCACATCTGTTCACGGATTATTTGTGGTTATTGCAGCTCAACCTTTCAAGAGGATAGGTGTGATGCTATTCCCAAAAAACAAGTAGCGAATCCTGGACAAACCCTTGAAGACAAGGAGATCTCACCCTGGTTATGGAGAACCAAGTCAACATTCGAGAGTCATACTCTTCCCTCCAATAACTTTTTTTTTTTACATTTAACTTTGCCCTGCCAGAGGTCACCCCAATAAAACACAGAGACACCCCTTTTGAAGATACATTAGCATAAACCCGCTTCTTTTGGTTATGTTTTGTCATAGTATAGGTTCTTAAAGGGGTTGTCCAGAATTAGAAAAATGCTGCTTTTTTCTTTTTCTTGCAAAAACAGCACAACTCCTGTCCACAGGTCGTGTGTAATACTGCAGCTCAGTCCCATTCACGTCAATGGAGCTGAGTTGCAATACCAGACGCAACCCGTGGACAGGGGTGGTGCTGTTTCTGCAAGAAAAAAAAAATCAGCATTTTCCTAATCCTGGACAATCCTTTTAAGACCATTGTTACCAAGCAGGCAGAGCAGACAGTGACTCTAAGACAACCTTTTGAACTTGGGCTGTGATGGTCATCAATATCCAAATCTTGGGGGTCCGACTCCCGGTACCCTCTGGCGTTCAACTGATTGAAGGGGCCGCTGAGCTCATGCAAGTGCAGGAGCCTCTTGACATTTTAAGTACAGTTCCATACACTGTGTAACGGCTGGACCAGGTATCAGCTGATCAGTGGAGTGCCCCAAAGTCAGACTCCCACCGATCTAAAGATAGGCCATCAAAACAAGTCCTAGGAAACCCATGCAGTTGTGATGGTGCCCCTGGAATATGGGAGTCTAACCTATCCTATGCCCTTTGGCAAGAATACTTTAGTACGCCCATTTCCAGAATAACTGTATTGTTACAAAAGGGGGCGAGCAATTGAGTCCCTAGTCATGAAAAGGGTATAGACCAGTTGTCTCAAACTGTGGCCCTCCGGATGTTGCAAAACTTCAACTCCCAGCATGCCCGGACAGCCGTTGGCTGTCCGGGCATGCTGGGAGTTGAAGTTTTGCAACATCCCGAGTGTCACAGTTTGAGGCCACCGGTATAGGTAAACTCTAGGCCCTTTTTATCCTGTGTTGTGGGCCTGGCACCTCAATGTAGGAGCCCAATAATATCCTTCTCTTCTATGTAAATCACTGACGGAGCTCACGAAGGGGCCAACGCTCATGTCGAGGCCTATTACAGGTGACAGGACTGACAGTCTCCTGTGAGTATACACTACACTGGCCCCCATCTTGCCACCAAACCCTGGCTCCATCCATTCCGCTTCTCACTGGACGACCCCCCGCCCATCTACTCTTCCTTTCCCTTTAAATTCTTATAAAAATTTTCAATTCTCGACCCCCTTAACCCTGAGCTCCTGCAAGCAAACATTTACCCAACTCTGGAAGGTCTTGAAAATTGGAGTCATACTGCGAAAACAAACAGGAGCCAAAAATACAAAGAAGCTGCTCAATCCCGCAAGCTGCTGACGTTTCGGGCCTCTTTCTTCTTGTGAACCCCTTGTTGCCTTCAGGTCCAACCACAGAGACGCAACAGACCGGCCACAGACGACATCAAACGCGAGAGATGTAAAGAAGCTCATCCATACGTACCTTTATTAAAAACATTCAATAGATCAAAGCCACCACATCTTACGTAAGTACAGGAGTACATAATGGCACTTTTATGGGGTCTTTTGTATTTCAGTTCTTTTTTGTATGATGGGAGATAAACTAAAATGCGGAGGTGCCGCTGAGCAGAGGGTGGGCTACTTTCACATGGTGGGGTTCTTTATATCCTATATCTCATATATATATATATATATATATATATATATATATATATATATGTATATATATAGCTATGTGATAGCCTGGGGGAGTAGGGTATATGGGGTGTAGCTGTGCGGTGACTAAAGGGTGTCTAGTTAACCCTTACTATTCGTGACGCCAGGGTGAGGGCTCCTCAGTAATACTTGTCCTACCGCCACCCTTACCAAGAGCGATAGGGAGGTAGAGAATAATGGAATGTCCAAAACCGGAGAGTATGCTGAAACAGTTGTAACTTTTACTGAAGATTTTATGCAAGCTTCATAACCGGAACAGTTGCTATACATGCAAGCTTTCTTTGGAGATTGACAAAGGTTGGGACTTTAGCAATTTAGAGTCTTTCTGATAATATGCACTGTTCCACTGGATTTAGGGGATTTAGTTGCGGTCCAGTAGTCACGCTAGCTTTAGCGGGGGTAGTTTAGAAGTCACAGTTTAGTTCAGCTGAGGCCGGTAGGATTTCTGGCCTAGCGTGTCTTTGCAAGTTGCGCAGATCCGTCCTGCTAGTCCGGCATCCACGAGAGCAGCAAACCCAAGAGAGCGATAATTGGCTACAGCTCCCTTATATGGGCAGGGGCTGGACTAGAGCTAATTGGTCCAATACTTGTGTCAATCACCATTACAAAGGATTATGGGTAACATGTGACCCAAGGACCTCCAAAGGTCCTCCAACATTCCATAGAGGATATTAACAGTCACATGACCGAAGGTCCAGCGACGCTAACAAGACAAGTACTCTATACATTACCCTAAATACACATTATTAAATATATACACTTATATAAACACTATAGAATTACAGTAGAAAAGAGGCGACTAGGGGCTGTCCCACCTGGGGGACCCTACCTGAGCGTAGTTACTCTGACTTTGGGGACCACCACACTAGGTACGGTATGCAATACCGGGACCGGGACACCACATATATGTAATATGTATTTTTTTTAGCATGTCAATTGAGGGCTGTCGTAGAACTTCGTGCTGGGCGGTATGACCAAAAATGTATATCACGGTATTTTTCTAAGTTATGGCGGTTTCACTGTATTTAACGTTATTTTTCGGGTATTGGGGGTCCTCAGTATAGGGTCAGGTGGTCGGCGGTCCTCACCATGGTACCGGGGGTCTCGGTCAGGCCGGCCGGTAACTCTTCTCCATGTCTCCGCAGTTCTGCTCGAGTCTCCCGTGCCAGCCCGGAAGTCACGTGCCCGCCGGGAGTTGTAGTCCCCTCCCAGCTCCTCAAAGTCAGTCCAGTGCGGCTCGGACTACACTTCCCAGAGACGCTGTGTGGCCGGACGTTTCTCTACGCCATCACGCATTGGAGTTGGTTGCTATGGAAACGGTATTGCGGTATGTGAAAAATACATATCGTAAAGAAAAAACACACCGGTAAACTGTAAGAACCGGTATACCGCCCAACACTAGTAGAACCCTAAAGAAGGAGTCACAAAGAACCAGGGTTTATGCATTTTTATGAAGCTGGGGTGACTCGGTGACCAAATAATAGCTCAAAGGCAGCAAATAAAATAACCGAAATATCTTCTGCTACATTTGGATCCCGCAACAACAACAAAAAGGTCAAAAGCATAACTGGCTGATGTAAAGACTAATATCTATGTATAATGCTAGTAAATAACAGAATAAAGTCAATGTAGAGTGAAAAAAAAAAAGCCAAAAAGGAGCAGGGCCTATGAGTTTCCATGAAGTATGGGTGACTCTGTGACTAAATGAT